>NW_027176009.1:1910000-1950000 GCF_023055335.1 Clinocottus analis | reverse complement strand
TCCACACATTGGGTTTCAGGGAGGGACATTTAGTCTTTTCTAAGATAAACAGCCTTTCTGATCGGTAGGAAAGCTGCTAAATTCCACAAATAAATGTAAATTGGGCCAAACAAAAGTAAATACTGTCACAAGAGTGAGAAGAATGTTTTTTTATTAACCTAAAGAATGTCTTTTTATATCAGACTACAATGCCCTTTGAGTAAAAAGAAGAAGAAAGATCTAACTTTTAATACTATTCCCATTTGCAGCTGTGTAGTTTTTCTCTATCTGTTTTAGAGATGATGTGCATGTCTTTAATAAAAAATGCATGGCGAACCCTCAGCCGAGATTCTTTTGGGCCAAATTGAAATGGGCCTCCCGTGCAGCGGTCTCGCTGTACAGTTTGATCAGCAGAATGAAAACAACAAGTGTTTCATCAGCAGTCTCAGTATTTCCTCAGTCACGAGTTCAAAGCTCAAAGTCTAACAAAGGGGATGCTGGTAGGTGTTAAGCAGCGTCCTGCTGAGAACTAACACTGCAGCACATTTGAAGGCACACACACGGCACGAGGAGACCGCAGCCCACCATATGAGTTTGCTCTTATAAGCATTTAAGCTAAGCATCTTGCGAAGGCACCAGCTGCTGTATGCTGCGTTGTTGTTGTTGTTGTTGTTGTTGTACCTTTGGCGCTGTGCTCCGACGCTGACTCTGTTGTGACCTTTCAGCTAAGCCCGACTGGATTTAATCAGCAGTACACTCCTACTATGCACACACAAACACAACCAAGAACTGTACGCACACAAACGCACACCTAGACTGCCAAGTCAGGGCTCCTTTTTCTGTAAATAACGGTGAGGTTTGTTGCATTCCAGATTCTTTGTTTGGGTCCCATTAGTCAAAACAGGCCAGAAGTCAAACCTATTAAAATTTAGATTTAGAAACTGGTATTCAGCAGCACCTTGCTGTGTGGATCAGTGTTTGACTTTCAAAGCAGCCAGCCGATGCAGTACGGCTCCTGGCCGGTCACTGGATGTTTTGAATGTCAGAATTTAAGCGACTTTGCACCTTTTTTTTTTAAACCAAGGTGATAATAATGGATGGTACACATTTTATAGTCGTGTACCCGAATGTCAATTTATTTATCCAGGCTATGAAAGGAGCAGTGGTGGAAGAAGTATTGAACTATTTATTCAATTAAAAGAAGCAATACCACAGTATTTAATCCATTACAAGTCAAATTTGGGTAAAAGTACAAGCAACAACGTATGAGCAACAAAATCTACTTTAAGTATCAAAAGTGAAAGTCATAATTTTGTACAATGGCAACACTAACAATATACTATTGTATGTTTTTACTACTGATGCAAAAATGTGTATGCATGTTAATACTTTTAAGGTGGAAGTGAATTGTAACACAACATGTATACATGAAGAAATAGTAATCTTAAAATGCATCCTGTTTTATAAGATGATCACCTTTTTTTTGTCAGATACATGAAGTAAAAAACTTACTTGCAGTTAAGTATGAAGCAGAATAAAGTAAAAAAAATACTCAAGTAAAGTACAAGTAGCTCCGAAATGCACTGAGAAGCAGTGCCTGAGTAAATGCACTTCCCATGTTAAAATGTGAATGTGTTTGAGTTTTTTTTTACATTTTAAATAATTGAAGTGCCTTTATTTTGAATCTGCTGCCGCTCAGCATAGTTGAACTCCCAGGGTTAATCTTTTTGTTTGGATCTGAAAATCCTAATGGTATGCAATGTCCTCGCTGCCCTTTTCCTTGTGTGTGTGTGTGTGTGTGTTCAGAACATGCTGTCAGAGAAGGTTGACCAGATGATGGAGTGGTCCTCTCGGCGTTCGGTCGTCCGGATGAACGGGGACAAATTCCGTCGCTTCGTCAAGGCCCCACCCAGGAACTACTCTGTCATCGTCATGTTCACTGCCCTGCAGCCTCAAAGGCAGTGTTCTGTCTGCAGGTATGCACTCATACACACACACACACACACACACACACACACACACACAGACCGATGCGCTATGGGTAGGCCAAAATCTGCATGAATCCTACCTTTTCATCCTCTGTACTTCACCCACAGTGGAAGAGTGTGAGCTCTCAAGTCACACGTGCAAACAAGCATAAAAATGTCCTGGAACTCATCTGATAACTCATGTACCCTTTTTGCCACATATACATATAGATTTAGTCACCATGTGGAAGCACAGAAAACAGCGTTGCATAACAAAAACCTGTGGGTAACGTTGACATTTGGATCAAAGGGACTCCAGCTGGCTGTATTGCCAAAGGAAATAAATACATTCAACAGAACATGGCCAACAAGACCTACTTACCTGATTGCAAACAAGATTTTTCAAAAATGCCAAACTCCCTGAGAAGCCCAGTGTTTCAGGACCATGGACAGCTCAGCACACGGCACTGGCTTTCAAAAAGCGAGCTGACTCTGTCCATGGTCCTGGAAGCTACGTTGGATAGCCACTGCAGCATGATGAGCAATAGTTAACACAGGAGTAAATTCATAAAAAATGGAAAAAAAGATTGAAGAATCCTTTATTGATCCCACAGTGGGAGAATTATTCTCTGCATTTTACCCATCATCCTTAGTAATTAAGGAGCGTTGTGCTGCTGTGAAGCACTGGGGCTTCAGTGTGTTGCTCAAGGACACTTCAACATGAAACTATGGGGAGAAAATAGGGATCCAACCGGCTTCTTTGGTAATTTGTTTTTGCCAAATATTCATTTTTTTTTTGCACATATATAGGTTTGTTTTAACAAAATGATTGCACATGTTATTCGTATTTGTCAGATGGAGCAATCTGGTTTACTTGAAAGGGTTTTTTTTAATTTTCTTTCATCTATTAATTAAAAAAGCACGGATGGAGGAGTCTCAAAAAGTTGGACCATTTTGTTCCAATGTTGTTGGAGCAGTGGGGCCCGAACATTTTGCTTCCTCCAAAGTCGGGCGTGACAGAAAAAGTTTGAGAACCACTGTTGTAACCTGACGAAGCATTTGGGATGTTTATTAAAAAAACTTCACACAAATGTCTGATGGGATAAAAAATATGTGTGAAATAAGTGATGACATTTTGTACAGAGATAGATTTTAACTGCAACATGACTGGTTGACCGAGACATACGGCCGTGTTTTTCTCTTCTTCTTTTTTTAAAGAATGGAAGGATCTTCAATTTATTGTCACAGTGTTTACACACAGACACACAACGACTCTTTTTAATTTTTCTGCCAATGCCATGCTTTTATATTCAAATTTGCTTTCTTGGTACAACAATAATTACATATACAATGCACTCAAGCACGCATGCACACGCACACAGACACGTCGCTGGTTTATTTCTTTGTCCAGAAGCAATTTCTCTCCTTCCTAACTAAAAATGATACTCCTTATTAATATACAATTTTCAGATGCAATGAATGACGTCAACCCATTCTCATTCACCCTTATTCCTTTGTTTGATTCCTTTTCTAGTTTCATGTGTCTGATTCTTCTCCTGTTTTTGTCCATCAGCTTGTTTGTTTCTCTTTTTCTCTATCTCTCCATTTCCCAGGTATTCTCTTATTCACACCACGATAGCGTCTGATCATTAGAAAAAGAGAGCATGAGGAAGAGTAGTAAGGGACGGATGTTGGATGGGGACCTGAGTGTCTGTGTTAAGACAGCTACTCCGTGAGGTCCTCAGACCTGCATCACTCTTCAGCTTTGTCCCAGTTCCATAGTACATAGTTATTTCACTCAGGAATTTGTAAGCATACCGATGGCCAGTATTTTTACACAACCACACATGGTATTGAAATGATCCTGAGGCCATGAGGGGTGCAGCAGTACAGAGGACATAAAGAGTTTTCTGCTGGATAGAACTCAGAAAACCGGCTTCTCTTTCATCAGGAACGTGGCTACTCTCCAAAGTTATTTATCTATACATATGTATAGGTCAATTTGAACAGGTTTCTGTGGGGCCAAAATGTTTTCGCTAGTGTGATGCTGGATTGTTGTTGCTTAGTAACTGCTAACGAGAAAACGAGAGCTCCTGTATCTTCAGCCCAGGTGACTTGGCTGTCTTTACATGAGTGTGTTCTCTTTGTTTGATTTTTTGAAGGCAAGTAAAAGGGAGCCGTAATTACTTCTGCCTTTGCTTGTTTAATTATTCACTATATATATATATATATATATATATATATATATATATATATATATATATATATATATATATATATATATATATGTATATATGTATGTATGTATATATATATATATATATATATATATATATATATATATATATATATATATGTATATATGTATGTATATATATATATATATATATATATATATATATGTATATATATATATATATATGTATATGTATATATGTATATATGTATATATGTATATATATATATATATATATATGTATATATGTATATATGTATATATGTATATATATATATATATATATGTATATATGTATATATGTATATATATATATATATATATATATATATGTATATATATATATATATATATATATATATATGTATATATATATATATATATATGTATATATATGTATATATATATATATATATATATATATATATATGTATATGTATATATGTATATGTATATATATATATATATATATATATATATATATATATATATATATATATATATATATATGTATATGTATGTATATATGTATATGTATATATATATATATATATATATATATATATATATATATATATATGTATATGAGAGAAAGTGAATATTCAGTCCAGTATTTATTGCTGATTTTTTTTGTCAGATGGCCATTTTTATATTTCAATGGTTTGTTATGTCACGTAGATAAGATGGTAGACAAATTAACAAACTGAAAACTTTTAACATCACATTGTCTTTTAAGGCATTTTTCCATTCAACAACAAACCGATGATCAGTTCAATTTGGGATCATGGAGTGGAGAGCGGTTCGGTTTGGGAAACACACTCGGAGCAAAAGTTTCATTTATTTCAGTAATACATGCAGATTAATAATTCAGGTCAGTGCCGGACATCATGTTGAGCTAATTTGCATGTATGAATAAAACAGTTTAAAGTTACACATCTTTTATGCCCTTTTAATAATCAGATAATGTTAAATACATAAAACACAATTCGGATCATATTTTTACTTCATTGCTGTAAAACACTCTGCTAAAAGATGCAAACATCTTAACATTTTACAGTCTTACCATATATGTTTATATGTTTATTTATATACATAAATATATATTTTTTCAATTTAAACTTTGCTTGATTTACTCATTGTGATTTCTTTTTTCAATATGATGATATTTCTTTCGAAAAGGAAAAACTCCTGAACCCTAAAAAAATATTTCATCATTAGTACAGTTGTCGGAAGGGTAAATCAAGAAACAAATAAATAACATTGATTCTTAGGACAGTTAAAACCATATCTCGGTGACATGTTGACAACTCCAGCAAATTGGTGTTTGCAGATGGGAAAGGGAAGAGAGATGAGCAACACTGTACTCACTGCTGGCCTGATTTCCAACTTCATCTCCACTGACTTTCTGAAACGGTAGACACTTCAAAGAGACGCAACATTAGCCGCAAAGATAACAATGTAACACCACCGCACATAACACATCCTGACAGACAATTTCCTAACTAATTAAAACCAGCACAAGAGGAAGTTGACATAAGACACTACGTCAAAATGAACTTTAGTGGATGGAGAGAGACATATAGCTAATGTCAGAGACATGGAAGAGAGAGAGAGAGAGAGAGAGAGAGAGAGAGAGAGGGAGAGGGAGAGAGAAAATAGAAAAAGGAGACTGCCTCTTGGCATTTTGTGTTTATCTTGTCATGTAGAAGGATAAGGTGATAGACTAAACTGACTATGGCTGGTAAAAACAACATCTTCATTAGGCTGCGTTTCGACATTAAAGAAGTAAAATGACAAGGTTCGGGGGAAGAGAGGAATGAAAATGTCTCCTCCGATGTCGTGGTGACCACACGCTCCATCTCTTACCCCTTTCATCTTTTCACGTTTCTTTGTTTCTCATTCCTTCCCTCTCTCTCGTAGGCAGGCCAATGAGGAGTACCAGGTCTTGGCGAACTCGTGGCGTTACTCGTCTGCATTTTCCAACAAGCTCTTCTTCACGGTGGTGGACTACGATGAGGGAGCGGATGTTTTCCAACAGGTAACTAGTGTTATTACTTGCACCTCGTACCCTTCCTTTTTTTCACCCTCGATCCCTTCTCTCATCCCTCTTGCTTGCACATAAAGCTCCTCTTTTGTGAACATGACGTTGGTCCCTCATCATCACCCAACACATTTAATGAAACACATTCACACAGGAGCCACTGAACGCACCACTGTCCCTTGTTACTTGTTTAAAGTTGGCTGGCTTGTTATTTTTTGTGTTTATGTGACGAAGCTACAAGGCCGAGGAAAACATATTTGACACCAAAGGCTAATTACTGTCTGTATAGGATTATTTTTATCATTGGATTTACCCGAATGCTGGAGGTAATTTCCTAGCAGCAGACTGTAGGTAGTAAAACTCCATATGTTGGTGCTCTGGGTGAGAAAAAAAAAACAAAAAAAAACGAGAACAGAAAACTCACATTGAAATGTGTCTTCCCTCTGCCTTCACCAATCCTCCCTCCTCCTTCACACTGTGGTCAACTAGTGTCGGACAAAGACAGTTTGCTGCCACATATGGCCGACAGTCCCCTCCTTTTTTTTATACACCCAATAGTTTATGTTTGTTAATTAGTGGTCGCTATATAACTGCAGCAATACTTCAGCTTATAATGTGACAGAAAACCTTATAGAAATGGCAAAAAATACACAAACACATAAAGAATGACACAAAACATCCTGCAAAGGCAGAAAAACATACAAGAACACACACACACAAGTGGTAGGCACAAATAACACCTTACGTACACAGGAGAGTATTTATATTTACTGAAATAGCATAGTGTGATATGGACACACACACATGAGCACACCTATATAGAAGGACAAACAAGCAAGCAAGCAAATAGCTAGTTAGAAACACATGGTAACAACTCACAATATACACACCACTCTCAAGCAGAGGCATTAAATAGTCATGTGTGTTATAAATGAAGCTACTTTGATTCCACACAAAACAATCCCACCATGGGCTGTTCTGCTTTGTGTCCCTGAAGTCAAACATAAAAAAATAGTTTGAATAACGTTTCAACTGCGGTTCATTTATTGATATTCTCTTCTTATTTAGTATATAGGCGGGTAGAAAGTCAGAGTTTTATAGTCACCCACATTTATTTAAGTATATTTCCAGCTTGTTATCTCAGGTAGTTTTATTCTACTTTGCTATAAACTAGAATGTATTATTTACCTGTTAATTGTATTGGACTGTGGATGTTGTCCACTGTGATGAAAATGATTGACGACTGAATTAAAATCCATCTGCCATATTTCTAAAACATAACTATTGCTTCAAACAGTGTTAAATATCCTGAAAACAGTGGGGGGGTTTTAAACTTTTGATCCATTGACTTCCGAAGGTGGACAAGCAGACACAGATCACAGACTCGGCTGTGCGCTGACATGGATGGTCTCCAGCAGAGTTTGTCAGGGAGGCAGAGAGCTTGTCACTTTGAGCCTGTGGATGTACAATCATTTGTGTTGTGTCCTCGCTGTGAGAACTAAATGGAAACGATGGCTGGGCTCTCCCACAAATCGGATAGACAAAGACAAAAATAAGAGGTTTATTTAAAATACTTTTATGTCTTTGTACTGTGGTATTCACTTTAGAGATATTTTTGTCACTACAGCACTTTGTTCATCAGTGTTTTCTTCAGCTGTGACTTCTCTGATATCAGAAATGTTAGATAAAATGGCTGCTGTCTGCGTGCACTTTTTTTTTTTTACCTAAATACAGAAAAAGATACAAAATACAGAGGTAAATTCCCAGTTGTCCCTTTTCATCCTACACTTATCCTCTTAGAACTTTAAATAGATGTGCTCAGTTAGAAATAGCCTTGTTTTGCGTCTTTTACTTTTATCTTGATTTATTTAAAACTAATAAATCCAGTCCTTTAAGCATATTCATCTTTTTCTTCTTGCTTGCTATTTCGCGAAACACTTTTTAGTTTTTCCGTTTATTGATTTGATTGTTGAATCGTCTTTGGTACTTTTTCTTCAGGCTTTTTGGGTTGTCCGCTTTTGTTATTGTCATAAACCTATTAAATATACTACTTACTTATATTTACTGTCATGCAATTGGGTCAAAAACACTGACAAGCATACAGCATGATTCAAAGCAACACCCTGATGTAATGTATTTTGTCTAGTGATCTTTGAGGGGTATTTTTTGTCACCACTCCTGCAACATACAACTGGGACCCGATAGTTTGTATTTTCCAACAAATGCAGCTGCCCAGCGCAACTATTAAGCCGGTCAGACATTGGTTGGATTTTTTAGCCACTGCATGAACATCCACATTAATTTATATATTTTTGTGCATCCCTAATTTGTAGTTGTAGATGCCACTTTGGGCATCACTCCCTAATAAGGGATGCAAGGGCATTGCATCATTCCAGCGCAAAGTAATACTTGCATACTTTTTGCCGATTGAAATCGAAACAACTGTTCTAAAATAAAATGAAATCCTTACATACCGGCACTACTTGCAAAGAGAAATAGCAAGCCCAGAAAAAATCCCTCAAGAGGTGAACCTTCGATACGAGCCCCAACATCCATCGGTTAAGACATGATGAGCGATGGCGTATCTTTATCTTTGGATGGTATGCTTAGTGTGTCCGACAATTCCGAGATGACAATAACGTTACATGCCCCACCCTCTTTTTCCTCTTTCTCTCTAGTTGAACATGAACAGTGCTCCAACTTTCATGCATTTCCCGGCAAAGGGAAAGCCCAAAAGAGCTGATACGTTTGACCTGCAAAGGATTGGCTTTGCTTCAGAGCAGCTGGCCAAGTGGATTGCAGACCGCACAGATGTCCAGGTACCACACACACATTCACACATGCACATTTGCAAGAAATGAGCACTCATTTGCAAAAACATGTACGGTTGGAACTCACAACCCCAATATAGTGTGTATTACTGAAATTGGTCTCTGAAGAATAAGAAGTTCAACATTAACCCGATGGCCACGAAGTTGTATCAGGTCTTTCTTGTTTTGTTTATTTTCCTCATTAGCATTTTGTGATTGAACCCTTTTCATTCCTCATCGTTTCCGGTCTCCTGATTTTAAGCCGTATCATCGTGTGACTGTACAGGAACAGGGACCACAAATACATTAATCACTGCTGAGATTCTCATCAAAAGTCATTCCCCCCAAAATATCAAAGTTGACACGAAACATGTGTAAGTTATTATATTGTGCACATAAACAGCTGGGGCTTTTATTGTGGAGGGGCAAATGGAAAGAAAGGAGAGGAGGATTTGTTCGAGTGAAAAGGAAGACGAGAATAAAGTGGTTGCCATCTTGTCTTACCTAACGAAGTAGCGTGTTGTTATTTTATTATTATTATTATTATACAAGTATAGGCGCAAGAGAAACCCTCGGCTACACTGTCAAGGTGGAAATGACAACTAACTGTTAATTTGAGTGCGCACTGATATGAAACGCTCTGGTAATTGTAAACCGGTTGTACAGTACTTTGTGGATGAATAAACTACACCTCGTGACTCACTCTCAACCAATAAGAATGCTTGATTTGATCTACCCGTATTATAATCAATAGTGTGTGTACGTACCTGGGCATGTTTATCCATCTGCTCCATTATAGAGAATAAGAGTGATTTTTTTTTTTTTGGGTAATATTTTTGTTTAATCTTACTGACTTATCCTAATACCTAAACATGTACACTGCTTAAACATATCATACTGGTCATCCTTGACCCTGACTGTCAAGAATAAATATTTAAAAAGATTAAAATCTTGCTAAAATAATACAAATAGATATAGTCTTGTAGCCTGGGTTGCTTCGCTTTTGCATCTCAAATGATCTCCATCAGATTCTGCTCGGAGGTGGGTAGAGACCCACCTTTTTTTAGGTGGTCCTGGCAGGGCTCGGTAGTCAATGACACCGTTTGATGGACAACTTTAATACAGCCCTTAAAGGTAATTTCACCAAGTTTAAACGTCAAAGTCTGTTTATAGGCCATGGAGATCGGTGCTGCATGTTATCGCCGTGCAATGCTAAATCTGTGGCGTACGGTTTTAAAAAACCTCTCCAACCGGGCAAACCCATTGGTGCTTTTTTGTTGTTGTTGTTGTGCCAAACAGGTAGGTCTAAAGGCATCCTTAGTGGTTGGCAGTGCCGATGCAACGTTGACCGTGTCATAGGAACGCTGTGTATCACAGGAGGGTGTGAGACGCTTAAGTTGCTGGCACCTGAGGGATCAAACCTTCGATCGTCAGACTACAATTTATTCTTCCTTGTAAAGCCTGCCGGCCAAGTACCAGCAGACGGGGTCCAGGCATCCTGCTGACATCATACTGCTGGATCTGGATTCGAAAAGCGGCTTTTCAGTGAAGGCGATGGGGAGCACTTATACAAAGTGCTGGCTTTCAGGCACTTCAATGCGACTGAACCACATGAATTAAGAACATAACAGAAAAGGGGGGGGAAAAAAGAAAGGGCAGTTAATAGATAGAATTTGTGTGATGGAGGAATTAAAATATGATCAGGACGTGAAGTTAGTGTTTGCATGTGGTTCCTATTCGGCGGTTTGAAAATTTGATTCTAAATGGAACATCAATCGAAATTATCTTTTTATTTCAACCTTTGAAGTCAAAGGCAGGATTAGCAAATGAAGCTGTACAGAAGGGGAGGGATTGTGCCACTGCATCTTCACATGTCTCAGTCTCATATTTGTTCATACACATGTACTAAGTCTCAGGCTAGCCTGCTGACTTGTACAGTCTGTGGCAGAGACTTTAACCAAATCTCTTTTTATTTCTCCTTTTCTGCCTCGTGAAGTTTTTATTCAGTAACGCTTAGCAGCAGCAGATGGTACACACATTTCCATCGGTGACATAATCGGTGTTGGTGTCACACATGTGTTCTCTCTATTGGACCGTTTTACCCCTGCATCTGTTCATAGCAAACACAGCATGTTGTCAGTTTAGCTTCATGGCCTCACACACTCGCACACACACACACACGCACACACAGAAAGAAGAAACATACACAAGTAACAAAACAAACGGCTGTCTTTTAATTATCTGGACACTGGTTGTTTCAGTTAATACAATTCCGCTGAGATTAACATTTTTGACATTTATTTGACAGTGTTTTTTTTTTTACTATCATGAGTTTATAACTTCTTTTAAAAGTTGTTTCTCTTCATTTTCGTTTCCCATTGAAAGGCCCAATGTGCAGTTCATCACTAATTAACTGAGCACTGAGATAATTCAATATAAGTCTACATTTATACATTTGGACAGTATCTTTTTATTTCTCCTTTCACAGTAATTGAAGAAATGTAAATGATATGCTCCTCATCTCTCTCTCCGTCCCTCCAGATCCGTGTCTTCCGTCCTCCGAATTATTCTGGCACTATTGCTTTGGCTCTGTTGGTGTCACTAGTTGGCGGTCTGTTGTATCTGAGGAGGAACAACTTGGAATTCATATACAACAAGACTGGATGGGCTATGGCTGCACTGGTAGGACACACAGACACACACACACACCATTTAATCCATTGTGAGAAGTTAAATACTGTATTGGGTCTTCCAAAACTATCCACCTTGACACACCAGGGGCATACAAAGTCAAGTGAAGCTGCCCTGGAAACCACTCGAGTGGAGTAATCTCACCTAATTAATAGAATGAACACTTACATGTTCATGTCTCAGTCTTAGACTTTCATTTCACAAACTGTAAACATCAGTATGACGTTACAAGTTTTTCATGCTTAAATAACACTCTCCTGCCTGTCTTTGTTGTCTCTCTCTTCTGTGATAGTGTGTTGTTTTTGCTATGACATCCGGTCAGATGTGGAATCACATCAGAGGTCCTCCCTACGCTCACAAAAATCCCCAGAATGGACAAGTGGTAAGAGTCGCATCCTTCTCTGTCATTCCTTCTTTCTTTCGTTCAGCCAACCTCAACCCTTTTACCCACTCTCCCTGTTTCCTTCTTTCCCTCCTTTTCTTGTTTTATCTTTTTTTTTTTCTTCTTTACAGTTGGAAAAAAAAACAATATTGAAAGGCTTGCGAGTAATCTGTTTTACGGTGTGGATAGTGAGTCTGTATGAGATCAAACGGTAGGAACATCTGTAAGGCTTATGGGCCCAAGTAGGACACAAGCTGTACCCATACCTTGGCTAACAGGTCAGCGCGGTGTGTGTTACTGGACATCTGGGAGCAGTCATTGTGTTAATATCACCTTATAGACTTGCCGGAGTCATCTGGAAACCAAGCAGAGAGCGATAGAGGGGCTGATAAAAAGTATTTTTTTCTGTCTGTAGGTCTTTAATTCTTCCTCTTTCTTCTTGCCTCTCTTTCCGTTTGTCTTTTGCTCTGTCTTTCTTTCTGCTGGTCATTTAGGTTTGCTCACTCACGTGTGAAATTGAAATAACAATATTAGAAAAACTCAGAAAATGAGGAAGGCGATGGGACGAGTGAGAGAGAGATAGAGGAATAGGCTGAAGTTTTGCCGTAAAGAAACATGATCATGTGTCTCCAATATTATGTTGTCTGATCCGCGACGTGCACATTTGAACACACACTTCAAACAAAGCCTTCCGCCATGAGTGATGAATGGGTCGTAGGAAAAGTCATCTCAGCTCATGCAGAGACTGAAAAGGATCGGTATCCCCTGAAGTCAGCACAAATACACAAACACACAGTCAAAAGAAAAGATTTTTAAAAAAGCATTACATCGCTCCTTGCCCCGTCTCCCATCCTCTATTCCATGCGGGCGTCTTCCCCTCTCTTGTTCTGTGTACAGGGCACTCTAGTTGTCAGGCTCCGTTGGCTCTGTGTCATTTTTCAGCCTGTTTGACAACAAATAGGTTACACCCTCATCCTATGTCGCTCTCAGCCTACACCCATCTCTCTCATCCCCTGTTATTTCTTTCCACTCTTCTCTCTTTGCAACCTTTTTGATTCTGAACCACTTTTATTCTGCCAGAAGAAACATTACCAGGCGGATATGCTGATGTTGTTGGAGAAAATATAGTACTTAAATCCTAATTGAGTTTTAAAAAATGCATGGACTTGCATACAAGAGACATTATTTTTTTTTTTTTTCATTTTTGACTCTGGTCACATCATGCAAATACACAAAGATCACACTCTTCACACGAAATCTGAGAACGTCCTGCTTTCTCTTTCATTCTGCTCACCCGTTCTCTCCCTTTGTTTCCCTCCCATTGCTTCCCCTTCTTCTCTCTGCCCCTTCTTCCTCTCGCTTTCACACCTCTGTCTTAGTCTTCATACGAATGAAGTACAGTCAGCTGCTTTCCTACCTGCGTGCTGCTTCTGTTCTCTCTTCCTCTCTTCTTCTTGGCTTAGTTTGAGCTGAGCAGAGCAATGAGAGCGCCATTAAAGCTTTTGACACAGCGAAGTGTCGAAACAGCATTTTAGATAAGGACTCAAAATGAATGCCCTAACTGTGGGGAGCAATTGCCATATGCATCTGATTCAAATGCAAAGGTGAGCAGGTCATAAAAGATTTATTACCGAGCATGCAAAAAACAAATTATACTAGTTAGAAGTAGAAAGGATGAAACGCTGGTGGAGGGGCCATTGTATGCACTGTGACAGTTTTGAGACTGCTCTAAAACCTGAACTTTCTGGGTAGACGAGTAAACAGCCATGGCCGTTTCTCAAACAAATGCAAAGTGTATAATTCAAATGTGTCTCAATGTTTAAGACTACTCTTCTTTATCCGTGTGAAGGACACTGCATGCTGAAGCGCTAATGAAAGGTGATTTAGTGACGAGCTGTACCTTTTAAGTACCTTCCTGGAATCCCATGACTGATGGTACCCTTTGTCAATATAACAGAGGTTACCAACTTCACCCCCAATCAGCTGCCTATATATTGTAAAACCACTATACTTTAAACCCACAGTCCCTTTTGTGTATATATAATTGCTTATTTGAATATTTTTTTCACGATTTAAAGGCATTGAAGCCAAGTGGGAGAAGTAGAAATATCGGGAAAAGCCAGGCGATGACATTCCCCAAATCATAGTGTGACAAACTGTAATAAAGCAACAAAATGGACAGCGTGGAGAATCACCATTCCAACAATATGTAGAATAAGCTGCACAACATTTTATTTATCTTTTAAAAATGGTATTTACAGTGATAGAGAACTATTACCTTTCATCACAACATCAGTAGAAGTGGCACTTGTTGATAGTGGAGGTGAACTGACTGAACTCTATTACATCTTGCTTTTGACTGTTTTGATGAAAGAAGAAGGTATGCCACTTGAGTGTGGATCCAGAGTGTTTATAGTATTTCTCACCAAACACTTTAGCTTTTTTCTATTTGCAGAGCAGACAGCAAAGCTTAACCCCTAGAACCTGGACAATATTATAGTTTCATGATTACTATAGGCAATGATATCACCAATACGAAGACATTGTTGGGGGTGTCTTGGCTAACGCGTCTCTTCAGTGTTGCCTGGAAGTTGGGGACAGTGTCTGTCGAGTGGTGGTTGACATTTAAAAAAAAAAGAAGAAGGGGAACCGGAGCGTGTGTTCTGATTATCACACGACTCAGCCTCCCCAGGAAAGTTTATTCCAGGGTGATGGAAAGGAGGGTCCGATTGTCGGACCTCAGATCCAAAAGGACCAACTTGGGTCCTCATGATTTTATTGGCACCTTCAGAACTTGAGCTTCAGCGAGCACCGGGGCGGTCTGCAGCCACGTCTAAAGCAGTCTGAGTGAGAGTCAGTACCTCCAAGACCGACGCCATGGTTCTCTGCCAGAATTGTGTGGATTGCATCCTCCGGCTAGGAAGTAGAGTAACTACCCCAAGCAAGGAAGTTAAAGTATCTTAAAGTCTTGTCCACGAGTGAGGGTGAAATATAGCGAGAGATGGACTTGTGGTTCGATGCAGTGTTCCAGACCGTTGTGGTGAAGAGGGATTTATCAGTTCATCTACGTTCCGACCCTCACCTATGGCCATGAGCTTTTTGTAGTGACTGAAAGAATGAGATCGCGGATACATACAGACAAAATATGTCTCCTAGATTCAGATTGCATAGGCATTCATAGTGCATATTTTCAAGATTATACAAACTCCTTTCACAATTATTTATAACAACTCTCCCATATGCTTAGTAGGTACAATTGTAAAGTCTAATGCAATCCAATACATACATTCATTTCTGAAAACGTCACCAAAAACATGTACATTAGAAGTTTTTCAAGATAGATGTTATGGCAAAGCTGTCGTGTTGGATTTCATTACTGGTGTACATAACGGGGCCACTGAGTGTATGTGAAGCTGTTCTAGGAAATTATAGTATGCAAACCCATTGAGGACTGGCTTTATTATGCTATAACTTCCTGTTAAGCCCCCTACAGACCAATCCTCCTAGGCCGTATAGCCGAACCTTAATCATTCCTCTTTAGCAGCAGTAGCCTCATTGATAACCCCAGTGACTTACATATGTTATTTAACCCAACCACATGTTATTCATCTTCCAGGCCAGATTGCTTTTTTTGTAGCCTCACAACCAAAGTAGCTGCAGAGATAGCCTCTTCAGATCTTGTGTGAATGGCCGCCATCTCTGTCGTATGTCCTCCCTCCCTTCACACCTTTCCCACCTTCGTCCTCCCTCCTATGCTTTAAATCCTTCTTTTTCCATCTCTGTGTATAGCTTGAACTGGGCAGATGATAATGAATAAATATCACTCTTATCTTAGCTGTTCTACTTCCTTCCTCTTTTGGTGTTATTTCCTCTCACCTCCCTCTCTAATCTCACTCTCCTCCTCTCTCTCCCCTCAGACATTGTAATTCCTTTAGAATGATGAGCGAGCGAGGCCAGGTAGACTATATTGAAAGGATTTGTCAACTGATGAATGGTACAACGAAGCAGATGAAATTGTAGTGAGCGCCTCACTGTGCAGCCAAGAAAATGCTACTCTCTCATTTTTGCTCAGACACTTTCACGCACACAAAATGGAACATAGATACAGTTGGGTTTGACCAAACGTATACACACACGGGCCAAGTCTACATACTCAGTAACTACGTACATGTACACACAATTAAGCCAAACTTTTACATATGACAAAACCACTCAAAATGCTACAAACAGTCCTGTACACAAACAAGAAAAACATTTGAATGTCACACACACACGGCTGAAAAGTGTTTTTGCCGCGTCAGAAGGAAGAGGAGGTTTAAAGAGGAAAGAAAGTAAAGGTAAGGAGTTTTCTTGTCTGAGTCTTTCGTGTTAAAGGTTTGATGAGACTTTTGTCTTGGACAAGTTATACTACTAACAAACTATCTCTTTGGTTTTTACTACGACGAACAACTTACTTATTTCCACACTGTTAGCTGACGTTTTTATATTTCCAGCTGATTTCAAATGAAAGGTTGATGGCTTTTTTTTTTGCGGCTGTTGGCAGCAGCTCTCTCTACATCATTGCTAATCTTTCATATACAAAATAAAATTAAAATCACTTTTATTGGATCTCTGCAAATACTGTATCTGCCCTTTGGCTTGCAGAGATCATGATTGTGTGGTCGATGTTGGTCAGTGTGAGCGCTGCTTTAGATTCGGCTTTACCTGCACACCTCTGGGTGTGTGTGTGAATTTGATTGAATGCTTGTGTGCTTGTGTGTTTATCTGGGTTTTTTGAGCCGTATGGAGAGAATTGAACAGTGTAGTGAAGCAGAGAAATAAATGGTCCTTTGGGCTGGATATTCCTCCAGGCCAGTAGACATTGACCTCTCCGTCTCCCAACAAACACACACAGACTGAAGTACTTTAATTCTTTCTGCTTAAAGCGGTGTTCACAATTCAATTCAATTGGCATACCGTGAACAAAACGTGAATAAAATTGTGCAACATTTCCTGACGTAACTTCCCTTTAAAAAAAAAAAGTTTCATGAAATGTACCAACTCTTTGCAACCCAAGGTCAAACTAAAAGTTTTTTTTTTGGTAAATCCAATTCAGGAGTTGTTTAATGCACCAGTTTGTATGGGACTGTAATCACCTGGTGATGTCATTATATAAATCTGTGTGTTTGCATAATTATGGGAAGATAAATCCACTGCTGTTCCACTGAAATGTTTTGTTTTTTTTAAAGGAAAGGAGGTTTTAAATGGTTTTAATTGACTCTTGGGTAATTAAACTGAACTCTCCATGGACTGTGCAAACATTGAACTGCATAAACAGTGAGCATATAATGAGCTTTTAAAGCATCACCTGAATCCCTAAAATAGACTACCATATTTGTTTAAATGAAAGGTTCAGTGAATCTGCCCATAGTCCCTTTGCTGTACCAGATGAATCACACCCCATATGCTCTCAAGTCTGGTTAGCTAGACATTTAATCATTGATGTGTTGCAGCTTTTTTCTCTTTTAATTAAGACATTTTCAAACTAATATCGAATACTAGCCATCAATCATAAATAATGAATTCCTTTTTTTGTCCACGCTATAATTAACTACGCCTTCATTTTTAAAGACATTTTCAGATATATGCTGCATCATCCTGCAAACAATCGTTCCCCCCCTTGGTTTTCACTGTCACGCTCTTGCTCTCATTCTACGTGTTATGTATTTAACCGGCACTCTTATCCAGAGGTTTACTTCCTGGATCGCCTGTCATTGTAACCCACACAGTCATACCTATCCTTTGTATAAATCAAGCACATGGCTCCACTTCATCCATCTTCTTAGCTGTTACTTACTCTTGCTCCTTTGTTGACTTTTCATTCATCCCTCCTGTCTGAGTGCCTCCTGACCTTTACCAAACAGAACACACACGCATGATACAGCATGGAAAAGGATGAATATAGCTATTTATAAAAGGTCATCTGGCCCACAGCTATTAAGAGCTAACACTACAGCAGTTTAGTTTAAGAGAGATCGATCAACAGAAAAGGGACAACGTACGCTCACATACTTTACTTTATCAGCGACATAACTTACCATTGATGTCAAATATTATATTTTTTATCGGTGCTTAGCGTTCTTGTCGTGTACGTTTTCCGTGACGCGCAACGCACACTCTGATGTGACTTGTTAAGGAAATAAACAGCGCCCACTTGTGAAAGCCACCTCATTTAAATACAATCATAAACATGTGAGATGCCTATGGCCTTCCTCTATGTGTATGCATGGTAATATGTAAATGCATATTACACGCCTGCATTGGTGAAGACTCCTAATTTGCTTCCAAGTCTGACAAATGGGCTGTTTTATGCAGGGCTTATATAAACAAGGATTTTTAATGTCAATGTATTCAAATGAGCGCATGAACAGAGAGCGCAGCTCACATCTTTGTTCTTGTATTAAAAATAATGCAAACACTTATATTCCCGAGCTCTTGAACATTGAGCATACTAATAAAAAAATCTATAGTAAATTATCCTCAAGGGAGGCGTTTAGCAAAAGGTCTCGACGTGTTTGAGTTCTAACGTTGATATTTAGATTTTTGACTGAGCTGACCTTTTACCATTTATTTTTCTGACCCTCTGGAGAAATAGTCTCATGACTGAGTTTACATGTTGCATAGACCTGTTCAGTAAGTGCCTTCAGTGCGCGATAAACTCCAGGATGTGGTAAATAACAAGGTGGATAGAATACTAATCGTCTGTACAATTGCCTTCGACAACCCGCAATAAACATGCTTTTAAGGAAATTAACGAGTTTCCCCTGTCATGCAGTGTGTTTGCAATTTATTTGAAACTTCATTGCATGTTATTTTAATAGTAGGCCTTACAAGTAGTAAAATATATAAATACATTTAAATAAACTGACTTAGACCATTACATCCTTAACAATAGACCTTTTTTGGTATTCTTTTACATAATTGTGTTTTTTTAAAAGACATAGACCTGATGTTTTAAACTCATTCACAGACATGGGTCTCTTTAAAACACTAATCCATCAGATTAATTGGAGCAACAGCAGATTAAAGTTGTACCAGACAGCTCCACAGCATGAATCTGCATGAATTTATGAATTGGAGCCCTACTGAGGAGGGAAAGAAGAGAAACATCTGAAAGAGAGAAATATCAGTCAGCATGCTGTTTGTTACAACTACATCAAAAACTGACATGTAACAGCATTTAATTGTGAAAATATCAAAGACGGATTGAATATTCTTGCTCGGGATTGAGAAAAATATATCAACCATTTATGGATTACACTGAACAAACACTTGCCTAAAAGGAAACTGGGTCTTATAGATTTTTGAATTGATAAACATTGATTACTTCCCTTTTGTCTAGTCGTGGGGGTTGAACCCATGACAACCAAGGTAGGAGTAATGTTTAACGAGATGTATTTTCACTTGGATGTGTTTCACACACACACATGCATGCTTAAAGCTGCATAGCACGTGACAAAGAACAGTTTCACAACCTTTTTTTATGACTGATTTCAAGGTTGTAGTCTTGGAACGATCAGAGACCATTGCATAAGACGTTGGTTGTAGTTACACAAGGGGGGTTATGATCGGTGAAAACTTTAATAGGTTTCACATGAGGTAAACCTTAAAATGTTGTAGGACAACATGGCGAGAGCCTCCTTCTCTGTTGTGGAATACCCAAACTGATGCAGGAACTGTCTTCCTGCTCTGGCCTTTCATTTGTGCCACTAATAGTGTCACTGACTTGCAATCACCGTGTCTGACCCTTTATATACTTTAGCACGATAACGTCTGTTTGAGGCAAACAGCTGTTTGTTGTTGTGAAGGTTTTCTTTTGATTCTTCAAATGAACCTCATGTTTGAGGCTTAAAGTTTTCTTCCTTTAAATGTTTTCAAGGCGTATTTATATTCAGTGGCAGAAGCATTGGAAGCTGTCTTCATCTATATGTTATGTCGATTAATTTGTCTCAGTCCATTGTAATTCAAATACATTTAAAATACATCATTTGTGGCATATAATATCTGGCTGTATTCCGCACCTCACCACATTTCAAAGAGTGCATTAGCTCATTCATAGGTGTCTAAGTTGGTCTGTGTAGGTGACTTCTGTGTTAGAGAGCGAGCGTTACAGAGTATGACTATTCACGCTGTCTTCCATTCATCTCCATGTTAGCTTAACGAGCTGTGGCTGCTTTTACTTCCAGACCACCGTGATGTCTTACAACTTTCTAATGAGCACACGCTTCTTTCACAAAGACAAATTCTCTTTGAATAGTCTCGTTCAGAAACGCGCATTTACTTACTGGTTTTCGGGATACACGTGCAAAGCAACATACACCGAAACACACACAGTCTCAGCGCCGCACACTAATGAATAGAGCTCCTGCATTCTAATCCATCAGATTAATTGGAAGTGCCCGGCCATGGATTGAGGAATTTTTCACTTCCCCAAGCACTGCTGGTGCTCACAGCCTCCATCTGCAGTGTGTGTTGATGTAACAAGCAGAAAGCAGTGTTTTGAAAAATAGTATGAACTTATGTTTTCATACAAAACAATCCGCTCTTAGATATTGATGCATTTGTCCCTTATTAATCTTTATCTTTAAGCATGTGTACAGGAGTTATGTGATGTTTTTTGTGATCATTGTTTTCTCCCCTCATTTCCCTTTTGCCTGCTTCATCTAATTGTTCAAGCACTTCTTTTCCATTGCTCTGTATTTATATATGTTTTACTCTTTATCAAACATTATTCAAAGATACCTTTTGCACATTGAATCTTGGATGAAATCATGGATACGGCCGTGCTATTCCAGTGTTTAAGAGATTTAAACATCCCGTTTGCTTGTTTTAAAAGTATACAAGGAGCTCTTTTCTCAGTGTTTCCCACGGGATCTTGTGAAACTGTGGACCCTGGACCCTCTCGGGGGGCATGGGCGTTTTCTCTTAAAATAACTTTTTGTTCATTTTAAAGTGAAATGCATCAATCTGGTGCACGTTAAGACCAAAATTAAGAAGAACGTTGTCTATTGTGGTATTTAACTACTCAGGTATTTTGAGATACTTTTACATTAAGTACTTCCTTTGTATGTTACTTTGTACTACTAGTCCACTTCAGAGGAAACAAAGTAATACTTAATTATGAATTACATAAAGTAGTTTATTAGTTCCATCTTTACTAGCTGCAACATTAAAATGATGTAATAATTTATCATCTTCATCTGCATAATGAGTAAACGCAGGATTTTTTAAAGCGTTAACAGTGAAATCATGTATTCAAGCTTAGTATTTTTTTACACTATGCTTGAATACATAATTTCAGAATTAACACATTGGTTGTATAGATATGAATGGTAATGACACGGCAAAAAGGTTGCCTCCAAAAAGCATGTTAAACCAGACAGATTCCTTGTCTCAAGACGGGCCAAATGGGTTGTCAACATGACTGAGGACAGTCTGCTGCAGTCAACTGTCACACTTCTGGTTGCACTGTCAGTCTTCAGGAAGAGTCTTCAGCAATATTTCAACATCTCTAGCGTCTACAACGCTGAATTGAACCATCCATTATTTCATGATCAGTTCACATTGGTTACACTCAGTACCACCTCGGCTCACCTCAGATTATTTACCTCATTGATGTATTGAAATAGTTGCTAGCAGCACGTGCAGTTGCACTTTCAGTTTGTCATGTCTTGATAAGGAATGCGCAAAACAATCTCTTACCAACTTCAGAAAAGTACAACGCAACCAAAACAAAGTCTTTTCATGGTGTTAACACCGAAGCTTTGGTTTGTCAGACAATAATGAAAGAATCTCGATAACAATTCAAAATAGCCGCCTATTGCAGAGCAACAGTTTTGTGTTGAAGACAAAAGGATTTGTTTCAGCCTTGAGCCTTTGTCGTCTTTATGTCTGCTTTCAAGTGCAAAGATTCTTCATTTATCTCCACTGAAGCAAGAATAAGCCATCCACCCTTTACTCCTCCTCCTTTGTCATCTTCTATTCATCTTCCCATCCTTATTCCTGTCTGATAGGGAAAGAAATGAACACTGGGGCAGTCAAGTGGAAAAACAGACCCTAGATGTGCCGTAAACCTAGACGCTAATAATCTGCTGGGATTCAACAATGTGAAACACACCGAAAGACTTCCTCCCTCTCACGCTCCCTATTTGTCTCATTTCCACAAGACTTCCACTTTGTCTTCCTTTGTCTGTCTGTCTGCTTTTCTCCCATCACACACACATGGATGCCATTGGAAATGGGCCTCTGACGTCTTATCGGTGAAGCTTGCTTGTGCAGAGTTTGAGCTTTAACCATTGTGTGGGAGACTTTCTTCAAAGGTGGAGACAATGGGCACTGACTGGAACAGAGATCTATACAGAGCAAATTGACACCTCAACGGGACGTGTCAGACTGGTTGGCTAGTTGGAATATATTTACATACAAATACACAGTTACAGTCAAGTATAAATGGTTAATGTAAAGAGTTAGGAAGACTAATTTGATGCCCATGTCCAAACTGTAACCGAATACTAATTCTAATTTGAATCCTACTCAAGTTTTAACTCTCAGAAGAACTATAGACTGACTCAAATGAACCCCCTTTGCATAAAGCCATTGACCTTACGGTGATAATGACACTCAGACTAGTCTGTTTGTACATGTTAATATGAGACAATACTTTGGAGTCTAATGGTGCACACAATTCACAGTCCAATACATACCGGTGCAATTAAGAAATGTCTCTGTTTAACTAAAAACTTTCACCACTACACTCTACACAATGACTGACGACGACAATGCAAGAAGACAAACGCGTTGTGTTTTGAATGCTAGTAAGTCCTTTCATCACTAATGTTGATGTACTTGCATCAAGTTTATCTTGATCAGACTTAACAATAATGGTTGCACATCATCTCCTCTTTTCTTCCTCCACTTTTCCTTCTTTGGCGTCTGCCCTCAGATCGGCTCTTGTTACTTAACACCCTCACTCTTGAGAATTGGCAACCACTCAAAAATGACAAATGACAACCTGTGACCGCCGCATTACTGACTCCCTTTGACTGAATGTGGCTCTCCATATGAATAGAAATCTGTATGAAATATAGTTCACATTACTAGGAGTGCATGCGTGCGTGCTTGCTTTGGTATTGCGAGACATCAATAGTCCTCTTCTTTCAACGAAGGAAAAAGCAAAGACAAAGTCAGTCAAAGACATCTCATAACCTCTGCTTTGTTACGGCAAAACCGAGAGCCAGGAACTGGATGCTGATTCGGCTACAACCAAGTCCAGGTTGTTTTACATCAGGGACAGTTATTATACTCAAAAGATAGACGGGCAATATTTTAAGCCAGGTTCATAATTCATCACAAAGTGTATCTCTTGGGATGGCAGCGTATGTCACTCTTTCTCTAATGTTCAAGAGGTTTTTCAAAAAAGGTCACGTACTTTCCAAATCCCTTTCTCTTCTCACTGTTTTCAACTTTCCTGTTAGGTGTTGCCTCCTGCACATTACCGCTCACACCATTCACACCACAACTTTCCATTTCCTCACAGAGTTGTTCTGCATTTCTTTCATTCAGAAATCTCACTGACAGTGTAACCTTTTTTTCCACTGAAATGAACAATCTAAACATCTAAAATGTCTGTCTCTCTTTATCTCGTCCGCAGAGTTACATTCATGGCAGCAGTCAGGCTCAGTTCGTGGCCGAATCGCACATCATCCTTCTTCTGAGTATCCTTTCACCGACGCGTTTGTGTTCAAATGTTTCATGTGTAGGCGTAAATTGAAACATGGTGCAGCGAAAAGCTAATCATCCAGAGCAATTTAACTATCTGTGAAATGTCCAACAGCTCGTCTTGGCTACAAATTTATGTAATTCTCCATCCGCCGACACACACCACATTGGAAGCCACTTCTCTTGTGTCTAACAATATGTGTATATGCATCTTGGCACACCATTGCTTTATCATCTGTGTGCATGCTCCAGAGAGAGGCTCGCTGCTGGACCGAACAAACAGACAATACAAAGACAAAGGATTGTACTCTTTTAACTTTGTGTGTGTGCGTGTGCGTGTGTGTGTGTGTGTGTGCGTGTGTGTGTGTGTGTGTGTGTGTGTGTGTGTGTGTGTGTGTGTGTGTGTGTGTGTGTGTGTGTGTGTGTGTGTGTGTGTGTGCACGTGTGCACTTTTGGCAGGATAGATGTTTTTTGTTCTCTGTTTGTCTTCTTCTCTGTCTGTTTGTGTATCTGTGCGTTCTTGCACTGGTGCTTTTGTATCTGTGTGGGTAATGATACCGTTCATTCCTAGCTGTTGTGTTGGTCCCCGTGGGAAATAGCAGGTCCAAGGTCGCACCTGCTGCTGAGCAATATTTGTTTGTCCACACTAACACAGTTTATTTTCTGTCCATCTGATTATATCTAAATGAAACACACATTCACACCATGCTGTAAGGCTAACACGCCTACCCTTGTTGTCTTTGCAGGTGGTGTAAACACATTTTATGACTGTCATAGATGCAGTTTCCCCATGGGTGTAACCTTCTATAATTCCTCATACACAGGAATACATCCACACACAGGAACAATGTGAAGTCGCATATCTATACCATTTATGGAAATATAAACCGATAAATGTATTTATCTCAGTCTGAAATGTCGACTGATTGCTGCTACCAGGCGATCTCCCCACACTTTAATGATCATATCTATGTTTAACAATATTCAGATGGGACAGGGTCAATGAATTGTGTCAACCGAACATTTAGTCCAAACTGTCCCAGTTTGTGATTAGTTGAAGACACATAAGTGGAAATTCTCTCTTAGGAAAATGTTGATGTTCTATCTTTGCATAAAGTTAATGTTTTTATCTAAGTGACCTCACAATGGAAGCTGGTTTTGGTTTGTACCCCAAGCCACCAAAGAGAGAACATTGTATAACGTCTACTCATCAACGTAAGAACATCAATGTGTGGAAACACTAAAGTCAACGCTTTTGAACTTTTTTTGTTTGGTCCATGTGCACGTAAGCCAGTCCAGTCATGTTAAATATTCCAGCTTGACTTTGAAATCAACCAGCTTCACAGGATGAATATATATATTGTATTTTAATGATATGCGTGTGGATGTAATGATATGCATGTGGATGTGGTGTGAAAATATCCCAGAGGGTTTCGGGTGCACCACGACATATCAAATAAATGCAGATGGCAAAACTACAACTCAATGCAGTTGCATGGTCCTATTCAATACACCGATAAGTATCCATTTTTTTTTATCATAAATTCCCATATTTTTGCAAGCACCCAAACTGCCACCTCTCATGTTTCAGCTCTGTTGCTCTGTGTGGAGATATCTCTTGTGTTGGCGCTGGCACCTCGGCATTTCTTTCGCCGACGCCTGAGTTTCGCTCTGTATCTCCCCATGTGGCAGCCTTTGTTCGTGCGCCCCTTCAGGTTTTCCTCGGCCATGTTGATTGGTATGCAGCACACGCAGCAGAAAGAAATCTGTAATTATAAGCCACCTGAGGCTGGGCTTCGCAGGGATTTTACAACAGCGCTGAAGTGTTGAACGGAGCACTGCTTGCTTCTGTAAAAAAAAAAAAAAAAAAAGAGATGTCACAACAGCAGTGTCTAAACTGTTTATCATTAAAGGTTTATGTCACACTTTTAAGAAAACATATAATGTAAACAATAGCTAAATACTACGAGTGCATTACACGATGACCGCACAATGCACACAATGTCTCGATGGGCTTTACGGCACACGTCAGCAGCGTAAGCCCATCTAGCCCAAGCTCTCTGCGTGGATGGGGGGGGGGGGGGGGGGCATCTTCAAAGACATAAAGAAAACATGAGAAGACCGAGCAGATGAAATATCTTCTCCACCTCAGTCACAGCAGATTGGGAATTGTTCCTCTCTAAAAATGTGAGCTCTTAAAATGCATCACAATTTACGCTACATGAGAGCATCATTGTCCATAAAAACAAGAGCAATGGGGAAAAAAAACATTCTGATTTTTTTTTTTTTTTCATTTCCAATGAGTATTTTGATTTGCCACAGGTTGCCCCTCTCACAAAGCTGTTTATGATTTATTTGAAAACGCATTCTCCCGCTTTCATAATGCTGTATTGTTTATAATAGGGAAAGGGCAGTGACCTATGAGCAATGTCTCTTCTGTTTTAATTGTCTATAACAACATACAATGTATTGTAAATCACCAATCAACTATGGCCTTCACTATTCACAGCTTAATGATGTCCTCGGACACAATCTCAACAATACACGTCGCTTGTCAGCTTTAATTGAAAGATATTTATTGTGGGACAACTGAATCACTTTGTATTGGGATTCACATCATTGTTTCTGCACCTTTTAGGTGAACTCAGTGACTGAAGTTCTGGCTCATCTGTTTGAGTGTTCTCATGCACACACATGTGCATATCTGTAAGTGCATATGTGTGTCCAGCCCTCCTTCCTAGGTCAATGTGTTTTTCCAGTTTCTCCCACTCCTGTATGCAAGTGTGTTGTTTCCTTGACAACCTTGTCCCAGATGCTGCAATCACCATGGGGATGGTGCTGCTAAATGAGGCTGCCACCTCCAAGGGTGATGTTGGCAAGAGGAGAAGTGAGTAGTACTTTTTTACTTCAAACTTAAGTTCTGTGTATGTTTGTGTGTGTTTGTATGCGAGTGTGTGTGTGTGTGGCATTGGTGTCTGTGCCATGTTAAAAAAAACAACAGAAAAGCAATCATTCTTATTGTATGTCTTGTTATTATAAAAAAAACTAGGGCAGTCAATCGATTGACAAACATTCACTCACGCGATTAATCGCTTCCTTAAGACTGAATCTTGTAATGGACAATTCAATGTAAATCATTAATGCAGGAATGAATGTAGTGTCCATTCAAATGCTATTTGATAGCATTATTTTAACTTTGAACCCAGATGTCAGTTTAAAAGGCATATCTCTTATATGCACTAAAATAAATAATACAAACTAAGCCTATGAGTTAAAGTGTCACCTGAATTTTAAACCATCAAGGCCATGAAAAATAGATATCAGCTTAGAATGCAACATTGTCTTTCATACACTTGATACAAATGATGATTAACAACAACAAAATGTCTCGCACCTGCCTGTTGAATTTCAAAATGGTCCACAAACAAGGAGAGATGTCTGCTGAGAGTGATGTTGAATCTTATTCTCCTGCAACACAAACAGCTGCCCACGCAAATTACTTTTGCGAGCACTTTTACATCACTCCGCAAAGAATATCTCTGCTTGCGCAAGTAAAATTAAAGCCTGCAAGGAAAACCGTGTGCTGTGAGTGCAAGGAGCGTCCCCTGGCGCGCGACTTCTATCACTGCTCTTTTGCTGGCAAAGCGTTCGCTCGCTCGTGTTTTTTCTGAGCGGATCTTATTTGTGCTTGCGGATATTGTCAGTGATTTGCCTTCATATTAATATTTAAAGTGTGCTGTGACGCCTTAGGAGCTACTCAAAGAAGTACGATGTTCCCCGTAAGGGAGAAGTCTTTTGCTAGCTCAAGCTTGTTCGGCCATTGTGGCCTCTCGTCTTTACACTTTGTGATGGTTTCTCTTGAGGGTCGGAAGTAAGAGGCGCCTCCCAAAGCAATTGGAATAATTCCTCTCAGTCCTTTTATCTTTTAATGCGTTTAGCTTTCCAATATTCTCCCAGATTGCTGTACTATAGATTGGTGAAGCTCTGTAGTTTCGTTAGCGTGTTTCGCTTTGAGGTGAAAAGGAAACTTCCTGTCGAAGACTCCGTCATTGACCTTATTCATCTTCAGCCACGTTGGTTTGGTGGCACACGGTGTCAGCGGAAACAGGAAGTAAACGAAACACGGCTTTGTTATCGGGGATAACTTTGTTAACAAATTAATTTTGACAACACAAAGAGCAACACAATTTAATAAGTTACACAGATATTATTTTGTTGGAATACATGCCATATTTCTTGAGGGTGCTATGAGTCACACCTTGATAGATGGATAGATAGATGGCTATTTTATTCATGCCCAAATGGAAATTTGTTTGTGGCAGCAACAATCAAAGTTACATAGAAGACACAAAAATATCACGTATGAAAAATACTCAATAATATATACAACAAAACAGTCGGCGCACTGGAAAGCAGAGTTAAGCGCATTACAAGTCGCTGTTTACTTTTGGGTACACAAACACGGTCAGAAATCAAGAAATCATTTATTTTATTCAATTGTAATCTCTCTGTCTTCCTTTTTACTGATGCACACAAAGACAAACAACTGTGATTAACAGTGAATGAGCAGGAAGCAAGGAAGCAAAGTGTTGTAATAGTCACGTATCACTTAAACAGCAGGTACCACTCAGAAAGTCTGCCATTACAGCAATCAAGATTACTTTTTGCCAAAGAAATAGTCCATGTGAAAGCTCTTCTCAGTAAGCTCTGTTTTTAATCGAGGTAATTTTGAAAAAAAAACAACTACATATGTATATATAACTATGAATATAACTATTCAGAAACTGACACGTCGACTGATTCGACGAACTGTCCAATCACGTTGGAATAAGAATGTCATTTGGCGAAGGCGCACATTTCTGCGTCCGAAGATTCAAGTTTAATTCGCCAATGAGAAGCTGTTCTTGCCGTAACGACCGTGAAATGTTTGCTCGCTGCCATAGACTAACATTTGGCCGGCGCCCGTAAAAGGGGGAGGGGCTTTTCTCAGCGATGATGAATGGCAATATGTTATATTTGGTCACATTTAACTTAAGTGGATGTTGACAGGGACTTACGGTCTACCACACACATTCAGCACGTCAACACGTTACATTTCTTATTCAAATTATTTGGTATGTTATGTTTTTTGACAGTATATGTAATATTCTTTGTGTTCTTCTCAAAATTTTAAGAGGGGCCCTTGCGCCCTCTATCGACGCACCGCCACTGGGTGGAAGTGTACATCGTGACTGTTTTGCACGAGTACATTGCATGCAAAGTAAATGCACACACGCGAATGATCGCGAACAACGCAAATGTTCCGCGGGGCGGTGTGGATGATGCAAATGACGCTTTGCAAAAAAAAAAAAAAGGTCTCATTCGTGCAAGTTGAAAATTTCCAACTTTTGTGAAAGATTTTCGTGCCGCTGAGTTACGAAATCCAATCAGCGTTAAGATGCTGCGCCCGTCATCGCTGCCATCCTGCCGTCGCTGAATCAAACTGCTACTGGTCCGCTCAAAGCAGCGCTGGAAGCGGCCGTCGATCCGACACTCTTCCTGGAGGAGTCGGAGCCGCGTGTGAAACCAGACACGAGGGCGTTTGATGTTTCAACGTTTGTGGAACTTCCACAACAAGTCTAAAGCAGAACTAATGGTTATTTCGGTGGCGGATGGCGGAAACAGAAACTGTTTTTACAGAGATAAGCCACACCCTTTTTTCAGCGCTGATGACACAAATTACCCACATAAAGTCACGCAATTAAACTCACGCAACGCAGGTAAAGCGTTGTGAATATTCACAACCCTTTTGGCGTGAACACAGGACAAGGCCACTGACTAAGCGGCAGTAATTGATGAGTTGTGGTCTGTGAATGCGTTGACAGAGGCCAGCTTCAAAATGCTTAATGTAGGACCACTGACATGTCCAGAGGAAATGCAAACGTGTGAATCGATGCATCTCTTTACTGAAGGACAGATGGTCCCTCAGGGTTGATCATGCAACTCAGTTCATCATCTGAAATAGGCGGTGCTCACTTAACCACACTAATGGCATTCTTGCTTTCTACCATTTTCCTTTATTGCCCAAGCATGGATTCTGCATAATCTCCAGATCATGAGAAGGAGAGTTGGATATTAGATGGCCCGTACTGATTACCTCAAAACACAGAGACACTGTTACACACAAGTGGATTTGATTTTAATTAGTGGCTGTGATTAAAAAGAAACTCCAGAAGCCGTTTAATGCTGCTGTGAGGCCACAAACTAATGCACACACACAAACAGGAAAGAAAAAAAAATCTGAAGGCTAGATTATCAACTTTTTGTTCTACTTTCCTCATTTCTCCTTGAGATGTTAAAGCTTGGCAATTAAAATGATAATGACTTCATCACTACCTCAAGACTAGTTTCTCAGTATTAGACCTACAAAGAACGCTCGCATACCTCAACACACAGACACACATGCACATGTGCTCGCTTAATTGTCATCTGTGTGAGGCTGACATATCAAGTGTACATCAAAGATGACTCATTTATGAATTATCTGTCTGCACCATCGTTTCCACATGGTCTCTCTTTCCTTTTCTCCCATAATCCAATTATTCTCCATCTCAGTTTTTCTCTTGACCTTTCCTTCCCCTTTTTTTTTTTTTTTTATCGTATCAGCTACTTTCATTTAACCTCTTTTGTTTGAGTAATTTCCACCTGCTACTTTAAATAAACTGAAGCAAAGACATCATCCAGATCACATTGTAGCGCAGCGCAAGCATACTAATGCGTACAGAAAGCTGTTACGTAAAGCACACACAATATCCAGACACGAGCCCGCATGAAATAAACAGGTTTTTTTAATCCCACACACCGCTGTCGTCGAGTTGACACGCACATTCGGACACACAAATTAAATAAGTGCATTATAAAGCAGCACAGCGAATAGTCGCCTGTCAGTAATAGAGAGAGGATTAGGCTTGAATTGTAGTGTAATCACTGAATGTGGGTGTTAAGTCCCTGGCATGAAGCTTCCGTACTGATTGCAGCGACAGGAAGTTATCGGCTGCTTCTATGAGCATCTGTGAAGGAAATCACAGCGCAAATGGAGCTTCTCAGGAAAGGAGTTACTGAACTAGTAAATGGAGTTACAAAATCACTACGTATGCAATATATATATGGGGGAGGCGTGAGACGGAAGGAAGGGGAAAGTAGTGAAATATCAAGGAGGGGAGGACAAAATGGGAAGGAGGAATTAAAGAGACAGGACAAAGTGAGACGGGTCTGTGAAGGAACAAAATTCAGTAGAGGCCACTTTTAAAGCAAGGCCACAGCTCAAAAGGTACCATATCTATCGGTGAAATGTGACTGTGCTGCACAGCACCAAAGTTAGTACCAGATTTCAAGAAATAGAAAATCCACAAAGATCAAACGGGAATGGAGTGTATTTTAAAGCTATGGGATTTATTATATTTTTCTGTTACCGTCCCATTAAACTGGGCATCGAGAATTTTACTGGTATTTTACTGGTAATTGTACCGACTACTAAATTTCTAGTTGCGTTACATTCCTAATGGAAACTTATAGGAGTCCAAATGAAAATTCGGTCTTAGTTTGTGTAATAATAAAATGCCCACGGTTATTTCTTCATTTGTTTTGTTTTTTTAATGGAGTGAGCTTAAGGGGGATAATTAGTTTCCACCGCCTGCACATGTAGATGTGCTTCACTTCAACGTGCAGAAACAGGTTTTCATGAACTTGAGTCCATTAAACATGTATCTACAAGTCCTGGTTCACTTGTAATTGGGTAGTGTGAACATTAATATTCAAAACACAAGAGGCTGCCGGCTTTTCTATCGCAGTTTGGCATAAAAAATAATGAAATAATTGTGGGAGGCTGTATCCAAAGGCTGAGTCAGTTAATGTCTCTTGAAGCCAGTTGCTAACCAAAGAATGAACTGAAGAACCATTTAGCATCCTCATATCTATTCATATTTGTCCTCCTAATGAGGTAGGCTTAACTTAATATGTTTATTGGCTCCCCTGTGCTGGGGAAAGGTACATTTATTTCTACCACGCTAATATATCATCATTTGAATTGAGCCGTATTGAGTCATACAATCAAAAGACGGATTACCACCTTCGTCACTGAGGGAAATCATTCAGCTTAAACATTTCGCCAAGGTCATAAATCACTCCCATTAGCATGCTTAGTGCGCGCGTGTATCTGAGTGTCATTATCCACGGAAGCATACTAAGATACCTCTCAGACATAACTGATGAGCTATGGGAAATACACCCCACTAAACTTAATGAAGACACACAGACGTTCTGTCGCTCACGTCCTCGCAGTCGCATATGTAGATTTGGCATCTCGGGGAACACAAGAACATAAGGGCTTTCTCTCTGGGCACGCACTCTCAAATATGCACTGCTCTCAATCAAGTCACTTTGTCAATGTCACACACACACACAGGTTTGTCTTACAATACTTGTCAGGAAATTGTCTTGATTTAGTCATCAGTGTAACTTTCATTTACCCCAGATATGTCTTCTCACCGCTCAACATTTAGTATTTAAAGTCAAAAATGACAAAATATTTCTTTTTTTACAATTTACTCTCTTAGTTGATGCCGTTTCATCCTCAGAAGAATAAAAGGAGATAAAAGTGCACACAAACACAAACACACACACATGCTCACACGCTGATTGCTTAGTGCGCCTCCTGTGTATTTAACTAACTAACACTGAGCCTGGACAGCAAATGTAGTCTTATACACACATCCAAAACAAGATCACAGGACAACACACACACACACACACACACTCACACACACACAGAACACGCAAACCATTGGAGCCACAACTATGAATGGCAGCATATGCACAGAAATTTACTCTGACAATCTGTGATACACTTCCAAGCCAAATCTTTTGTTCCGTCGTTGCTTTCCCGCTCTTACACACATTACTTTACACACACACACACACACACACACACACACACACACACACACACACACACACACACACACACAGAGTGAGAACACGCACATATCTCACTATTTAGTCTCCAGGAGAGGTCCTCATCCTAATCCCTGATTAACAATATCAGTCGGTGGTGACAGTTTAATTTAACACAGTCCCTCTCAAGGATTAGCCGCTACATGAGGGTGTGTGTGTGTGCACACACTCATACACCCACACACGTAGACGACACTCAGAATTCCCCTGCAGATTAAAGATCATGCTTATGTATATTTCACTTTAGAATAGCCACTGAGGAAATAAGATGATAGTAGTTGCAAACACAATTTTCTGCAGCACAGCAGGGTTGATACATAGAGTGTATTGTTGAAATAAAGTAAATATTAAATGTGTGTGTGTGTGTGTGTGTGTGTGTGTGTGTGTGTGTGATCCACCAACATGAAGAGCAGAAGATGCTTTCAGTGTGTACCATGTCTAAACCCTGCGAGCACATTCAATTTGAACAGGGATCAAACAGAAGAGTTGCATCAGCGGTTAGAACGTGCGTGAAATGATTTTAATGGTCGCCTTTAGCCGGGAATCAAACATTCTCACGGGCCATTGTCTAATAATTATCATGTATATATCGGGGTGTATGTGGGATTTGCAAAAAAAAGTTGGAAAATTATGGAAACTCAAAAGCATCACGTGCATTGTAGTAACTTTTAAGTTCTAAAGCGTTTCATGGACATGTCGCAGTGTCTCAGTGTATTGTTATTTGTAACCTGATGACCATCTGTCTGTGAGTTTCTGTGTTTCTCTTTCCAGTCATCTGCCTGGTCGGCCTTGGCCTGGTGGTGTTTTTCTTCAGCTTCCTGCTCTCCATTTTCAGGTCCAAGTACCATGGATACCCCTACAGGTAACTATAGCAACTGTACAGTAGCGCCGCGCAGATGCTCGCACAAGTTTCATCCAACTTACTCAACAGTTATTCAAGCACAATATACAATGAATCTTAAAATCACTGAAGGTGACGTAAAATCACTACAAAGTTATTGCAGACACGGTGGAAAAAAAAAAAACCTGGCCCAAACCGGATCCATCCATTCCCATTATTTCATCGATCCTGAGACAGCTGTTCGATTGGAAACACTCGCTTCAAAATGTACCGGCCACAGCGCTGAGGTTCTTTCTCTGGAGACCTGCCGGCGAAACCTTCCTCCGGGATTTGCAGTCTGATTTGGTTGCAGAACACTCAATACATCCAATTTGCACGCTGTCTCCTCCGTAACCTGATTACTAGAAATCATGGAACTTTCATGGGTGTTTTCTGTCGGTCATCATATTGTGAATGTGTTGAGACACCGAAGCCCTTCAGCTTAGTGAGCCACAACAGCAGCAATTTGGTCCCACTTTGAGTTAAAGGTCGCCAATACATAAAAAAAAAAAAAGATTTAATGCGTGACAGAAAACACTCCACATGTCCTCAGAGTCTGGGTCCAGTTCGTGCTACAGCTCAACACAAAAACACCTCGGCTGCAAGAATAAACTCCCCTCCGGAGCTGGAAAGGATTGGGGTTGTTGGGGGGCAATTCACCGGGGCAGATATGGGGGGGGGCTTCAACCCGGTTGCCACCTGTCCCTGGAAATAGGACCAAATTGCATTTTGCCAGCTCAGTGGAGGGCCATAACATCCGGTGATTGTTGTCCAGCGACTTTGATGGGAAGCTTTAGTTGTGGTATGAAACTGGTTCTGCTCTATTTCACAGGCACATATTTTACGTAGTTTCCCGAAAAGAAGTCTGTAATTCATGATACTTATGGATCCATCCGGCTCTATGAAAGATGTCTAGAGCTGTAAAGTTGTGAATGGCTCTGAAATGTGAACACAGCTCGAGAAGAAGTGTTTTAAATACTACAAATCAGGCCGATATAGTGTTTGTTGTTGTGTATATCACATATAAACATGTTGTTTGTCTGTCTAGCAACAATACAAATAAAGGTCAAACTGTAGTGAGGAAGCAGGCAGTCACTTCTATCAAAAGATGTATCCTCTGCAAGCATTTGAGCTATTTTGCCAATTTGAAACAGCCGTATCTAGCAAGAAAATCAGCAACAGCCAAAGGTTTTAACTGTTTGTGTGGCCTCCGCTAAAAATGTTTTATTGTGCAAAGAACCAAAATAAAAAAGTGTTTTTCTTTTCTACCTATTATCTTCTTTGTTTTTCCCCTGTCCTCTTCTTCACTCCCGTTCATCCTTCTCTGTCTCTCAGCTTCCTCATTAAGTGACAAAAAAGACAGAAGAGGAGGCCGGCGGATGGCGGAGAGGCGATGGGTTAGAAGAAGAGGAGTCGGCAAGCTACTTGAAGAGTAGGAGGCGGCGTCAATGTTCAGTCTAGAGTGCATGGTGGAGTTTCTTTTGTTGTGTGTTGTGTTCTTTTTATCGACTCCTATCATCAACTCTGCTAGTTGAAAACAAAATAAATTATTCCTTCTTTCAATGGAAAATAAAGGTGTTTGGCATGTCTCTGTAAGTCTGTCTTTTTTTTTTTAGCTCGGTGATTGAATATTCTGTGTGGCTAGATATACTTGTGACTGTGCTGTGCTGTTTGTAATCCGTGTGCTGTATTGTATTTATAGAGACTGTGTTGCAGGTGAAGTAGAGCCAGAGACTGAAGTCACAGAGTAAAGTGTGTTCACAGCAAGTAAAGCAGCAGGTTAGGAAGATGAATGTGTGGTACAACTTGAACCCTAATTCACGATTTGGTAAAAAGGCTCTTAATAAGGGTCTATTAATGATATCTTTCCAGGTGCTTTTTACATCTTTGTCTCTAATTTCGACAACATGAATGCATCTTTTGAAGATAAAGATGTGAATCTCCACCTGGTAAATTTCTGCTGTAAGTTTGGAGCTCAGTCAGACTTTTGAAGCCTCAAACAATGAATAGTGTGCAGATTTATACACATGGAACAAATCCAATTAGGTTTTATTTTATATATATTATCTAAAAAAATATCTAATGTGGTGTCTCTAAAACCTTTTGGAAGAGGATATTTAAAGACTGGTCTAAATGTGTGAACTTTTTACTGTACTGAACGAACATTCACCTCTCCCCAAACTTCTTCTTCACAGATAATAAATCATAAATGCAAAGTAGTAGAACATGAACTGAGGTGACGGACGGCCGACCGCGAGTGCTGTAACTTGTCTTGCTGGATGTGAGAAGCAGAGGTCACTTAGAGAATCCATACATTTCTAATTCTTTCACTTGTGGACTGCTCACTAAAACACTGAGTGGGCTGGAGCATTGAAACCATTTATGTAACCCATCTATGCGTGGGCAGAAAGAGGAATGGAGCCGCACATAGACCAGTTCTGACAAATGTAATAAAAATATTCCCTCTTAGACTTCTCATTCTTGTCTATTTTTATTTCAAGTCGTTGAAAGACCGAACCTTGTATTATCTTACCAAAACACAGGCTGTTTGAAGCGCTGGAGACTTTAAACCAACTCGGTCACTGTATTGTGCACAGCACTTCACGTGTTTCATCCTTTGCGTCCCTTCTTTATGTAATCAGTAAATGCAATCTACTGAACGTACTGAATATCAATACATTCATGTGGTTATTGAGACCACATGCAGACAAAGGAAGTGACTCAAAGATTGCGAAGAACTTATTTTCTTTAGAGGGTTACTATAATAGCGAAATAAAGTTTAGGGTGGTCAACCCCTAATAATAATAATAAAAATAATACGTATAGCCACTTTGTAAGAGACGAGAGGTCATTGTAGCAAGTCACACCTGCCCTCCTCATGCTTGTAAATGTACTTTTCCAAGTGAGCTGAATACTCACAGTAATAACCAACTCCAGCTTAATGATTGACCGGGGTTAAAATATGTATTTTTATTTCCACGTTGTACACGGCACGAGGCGTGGCATCGTCGTCAGCGCTAGGAATATAGTTTCCCATCTGTTTCCCGTGACCTGTTGACCTTCATGGTGTGGCGGAAATGAGCAGACCAAATGTCACCTTCAGGGGGGGATAAGTATTGGCAAATGAAGCAAAATCCATGTGTGAGTTAGACGGAGGCCAGCTGGAGTGCAAGCGACATAATGACATGAAAAATGATCTCTCCACGGCTTCAAAAAGTGACACACAAATCTGCCATAGATCTTGTAAATGTGTTTATGTTCCTTAAAGGTTTGAAATAGACTGCTTGTCACTACTAATTTGCAGCGCTTTTCAGTCTGTGAATTGCTTTCCAGTTATATTTATCTGGCTCAATTAAAAGATGACTTTGCTTTTCTTTCAACCTGCACCCTATTATGTTTTTGGGTCTACTTATAGCAAACTAAATTCTGTCCGGTATTAAGCAAAAGCGCTGCAGACGTTAGCGTTTTCAATGTTACGGCTGAATATTTAAATGACTTCGACAATGTGGTGAGGTCACAACAAGACTTGGACACCAGAGCTAACAGACAGGATCAAGTGAAAGTTCAGGAAGAATGTTTTATCTCTCTGTCAGATCTTTTCCATAACATTGTCGGACACTAAAAATGACAATCTGAGCCTGTTTGTGGCAAAAAGCCTTTGTTTTATGTATGTTCATACATTTATGTATGTAACATACATTACATTGATCCCGCTTACTTGCCCTCAATGCCGGTTCTAGTGCTCTCCCTCAATACTGGGCTAATTTCATAATGTTTGCCCTATTGGTCGTAAAAAAAAATAATACAGAAGTTACCCTTTAAGTAAGATTTAACCCTTGAAATTAAAGGTACTTCCTCATCTTGTGGCGGTCCTTTATTGAACCCACTGCTGTATATGTAAGTTGCTAACATTCCAAATCAATATATTTCTTCCCTAAATACCTTTTACCTGTATGTAGGAATGTATTATAGTGAAACCTCGTCCCTTTTCTACAAACTGAGCTTGCACATTCCATGAAGGTGATTTAGACCCAAGAGTTCAGTCTTTTAGACTTCCTCTGCAGTCACAAAAATCCAATTGGGGAGGCGTAGGGCTGCAGAAAACTTACTTTGACAGGAGCACATTCATTCATTTTCATTTCTTGTTTTTAAAAAAATAATCATTTAGATTTTTGAAAAATGTGGTGTACAATGCAAAGGCCTTACCTGATCCCCTGTTTGAGCACAGGGGCTGGTCCACAATGAAATCAGCTGGGTTGAATACAAATAAACAGGCTTTCAGAACAACAGAAAAACACATTCACTGGAGTAAATCCTTTGCTTTCAAAAATGCAGGCGTTGTGCCTCGATATTCTTCTTTTGTTAACTGTTAATGTTTATTTACATGTTTGGTGGATGGATGGTAACAACATAAGTAGCATTTGAGGGGTCTTTTCCAGAGCCAGGAGCTTTTTTGTCGTTTCTGATTCCTGTTTCAAAAGTTTCTCGTCTACTGACTTATGCACAGCCAATAAACGCTTATTCTTTTTTGTTTTGTTTTTAAACTGTGCTTCCATCTTGGGTCTAAACTTTGAATCAGCGCTTTGCAGTGTCACAGCACTTAATCACTGCTCCATCACTGTGACGGCGTGTGCATTTGGGCATTTAGCGACCTTTACCAGCGCTCCAACCCATCACTTGTTCAGAGCACCGCCATTCGTGAACTGTTGGAAATGTCTCTTGCAAGTTTTATGGAACCTTTCAATTTCCATTCAGCTTCTTCGACTTGATATCGTACAGTTCATCTCGAATATATCCCAGCTGCTGGTGCGTTCTTCCCAGCAGCGGCGCTGCAACCTGCCGCCTGGTCTGATTCCACTGCAGGCTCTGATGCTGCCGTCTCACCTGACCTCTGCGGCGTCCTGCTGTGTGTGCCGCACCAAACCTTGAAGAGACTCTTCTGCGGTCCGTCGGTCCGGGGCATGATGGAGTCACTGCGGGACAAATCTCCCCTCTCATCTGCAGTCCACAAACATTTGCTCCAGGCATCCACGCCACAGCTACAGTAATTATCATCAGAGTGCTGCTTCAGTGGTTGCTGTTTTGTTGCATCAGCGCCTGTATTTGCGTGTGCACATTTGGGCTTGCGCGCGCGTGTGTGTGTGTCCATGGATCAAAGTATGCGAGTGTGTCCACAAGCACATCCATGTAGTTTTTTTTTCTCTTTTTGGTTGTGTACATGTGATTTCAGAGGAAACAGTCATACAAGATAGAATACAACATCATAGTCATATCTCTCTGTGTCCTTCTTGGACAGCTGTTTCTCAACTTAAAAAGAAGATTACATCTCTCCATCCTTTCCTCTCCTCTGATGGCTGGCTGCCTCTGTACAGCAGATCTATTTTTGTTAACATATGTGGATGCTGCCTACAGTGGCACAGAGTGAAAGAAAATGTAATGCAATGACGTCGAGGGTGCTCTTTGAGTGGAGAAAGTGTGACGCAGGCCACTGATGGGTTCCCTTAAAATTCAGAAAACGTGACGCAGGGACGGCTCAGGTTTCCATGTAGAGAAAATGTCAAGAAGTATCCTGTAAGGTGCTCTTCTCATGGATTCAGTACAGAATAACAGTTTTAATTCAAGTTACATATAGAGCAAAATGTCTTTAACTGTTAGAAAGTCCTCATGGACCTTAAACACACGCACCATTGTGTTCCTTATAAAGAACGTGAGGCTTTTAGCTAACGAAGGCATCAGAATATGTTGTGCACAACATCAGTCCTTGGCGTGTTTGAAAACTCATTTACTTTTATTTGAACCAATCTCTGGAACATCTTCTAGGGCCTGCCAATACCCTCTACAACTTCCGACAATAATCATGCCACTGATGAGAAAAGGTACTTCAGGAAACTCATTGCAGGAAGGATAATTTAGCAAAGTATTTCCATGATTCCACCGCCACCATCACCGTGATCCAGCCGGTGGATAAGCCGGTGTGTGACCTGAAAGGTAATAACTAAGATGGGGGGGGGGGGCGTGTTAAGGAAACAGGCGTAAATAAAATGATATGTTTACTGATAATACTGGATAATGCTGTGGCGTGACAGCTCGAGAAGCACAAGATTCAGAAGTGCCATTTCCCACATATGATATCACCACTTCTATTTTCAAGGGAACTCATTTTGAGGAGGGATTCAACTCTGATCTATTTCTCTGATGAAAAATACATACTCACAGACAGTGAGGGAAAACTCTTTGGAGATAATCTACAACTGTGCACGTGGGTG